>NC_084566.2:15919124-15951624 GCF_033978685.3 Nerophis lumbriciformis
ACTACTCTTAGAAGTACAATTTATCCCAAAAGTTACTCAAGTAGATGTAACGGAGTAAATGTAGCGCGTTACTACCCACCTCTGGTAAGGGGCGTTACTGTTGCCAGAGGAGAGCAGTGAGGGAGGCCACCTGCATGAACAAACTGGTTGGAGCTATACCAATTTACTGAAAGTCCTATCAAGGACTCACCTGCCTATTTTGGTGGCTTTTCCTCTTTTGTTGATATTTTCCTGTTGCAGTTTCACGTCTTCCTTGAACGCTATTCCCCGCACCTGCTTTGTTTTCGCAATCGAGACTATTTAAGTTGTGCGGACACTATCTTTCTTTGTGGGGACATTGTTGATTGTCATGTCATGTACGGATGTACTTTGTTGACGCCGTCTGCTCCAAATGCTGTAAGTCTTTGCTGTCGTCCAGCATTCTGTTTTTGTTTACTTTGCAGCCAGTTCAGTTTTAGTTTCGTTTTGCATAGCCATCCCTCGGCTTCAATACCTTTTCTTAGCGGCAATTAGTGGCACTCGCCATTTATTTATTTTTGGTTTAAGTGTTAGATACCTTTTTACCTGCACGCTGCCTACCGCATATTGTGATCACGACAAACTATGTTCCCGACATCTACAAAGCAATTAGCTACCTGCTGCCACCTACTGATATGGAAGAGTATTACACGGTTACTCTGCCGAGTTCTAGACAGCACAGACACTCAACAATGGCACATTTGCGGATTATAATTACTGGTTTGCAAAAAATATTTTCAACTCAATTAGGTGAAATTACATAATCTCCCACGGCACACCACACAATATCTCACGGCACACTAGTGTGCCGCGGCACAGTGGTTGAAAATCACTGGTCTAAGAAGACGTTTTGTCTCACATTCGAGCAGGCTTTATCACTTCATGATTTTAGTCTGAGGGCCTGGTGCAGGATCTAAAGTAAACTTGTGGTTGGTTCATTTATGTGAAGGATGTGGTCACACAAAAAGAGAATATTTATGCATACGTAGGATCATTTTTTGCAGCCATGTTTAATTGCTCGACAATTTGGATAAGAGCAAAGTTGGAAAGCTGCACCGACTGCTGCCCTGCTTGCCAACTTCTGGTTGTTAGCACTCTGTTGTTTAGTTTTAATCAGTTTGCTACGAGAGAAGGCCTCAGTGCTCTCAGTCACTTACTACTCTTAGCTTCCCCCCCCGTGCCCCCTTTCCTCAGCCTCAGGAGTTTGGCTTGTTAGAAGAGAGTGTAAAGTCTCCGGGGGGCGCTCCTTCTGGTGATGGGGGCACTTGCCTCGACCTCACTCATGTCTGGTGTGGGTGGCGTTTCGACGGGGGAAAGCGCGGCGCTACACAGCGGCGAGCCAGACCGGAGATGGTGATGTGTCTGGTGGGCTCTCGCAGGACGCAGCCTTATTCTCGGGGTCATGCATTCCAGCAATGTCTGTAATTACAAGCAAGCGGAGAGAAAAAGAAAGTAAAAAAAAAAAAGTTGAATATTCCGCCTTTCCCGAAATGAACGCGCACCGCTCCTCAAGGGAGGCGTTCACATCTCAGAGTTCTGCTAGCTGGATGGGTTTTAATGAGGCAAGTCAAAGTGTGTGTGTGTGTGTGTGTGTACATGTGTGTATGCCCTCTTCTAACAAGCATAATTGACCGACTGCATTTTTAAGAAGCCGTTTTTCACCACTTACATTCTTCTAAATAGCCTTCAGTGATTATTGTTTCTTCACAAGGCATTAAACTTTCTTTAAAGTCACGACTTTTAGGTTGTGTTTTTTTTTTGTGTGTGTGTTGTAGATTTTGGGAACCAAATGGACAGAGGATGAAGAGGCCAGAGGTCAGGGGAAAAGTCCAGGAGGGGAGAAGCTCATCCTCACTTGACGTGGTGCATCCATAAGTAAGACAACACTAAATGTGGCGAAAAGGAGCCCTGCACACCCGCTCACTTTGGCAGGGAGCAGCATGTCGATACACTAAAAACTAACATCAGTGCTAAAAATACACTCACTGGCCACTTTTACGTACACTTTGACAATCTAATGGCATGCATTAATGGTTTAATGATGTACCACCATCTTGTAAAGATGCATACCGTATTTTCTGGACCATAGGGTGCACCGGATTAAAAGGCGCACTGCCCATGAGCGGGTCTAGTCAGGTTTTTTTTTATACGAAAGGCGCGCCGGATTACAAGGCGCATTAAAGGGGTCATATTATGATTTTTTTTCTAAATGTAAAACACTTCCTTGTGGTCTACATAACATGTGATGGTGGTTCTTTGGTCAAAATGTTGCATAGATTATGTTTTACAGATCATCTTCAAGCCGCTTTCTGACAGTCGCTTTTGTGGGCGGTCTTATTACGTGGCTCACCTTCGACAGCGTCTTCTCCCCGTCATCTTTGTTGTAGCGGTGTAGCGTGCAAGGACGGGAGTGGAAGAAGTGTCAAAAGATGGAGCTAACTGTTTTAATGACATTCAGACTTTACTTCAATCAATAACGGAGCAGCATCTCCTCATCCGTGGCTCACTAGTGCAACAACAACGTGTGTCCCGTGAAAAAACGTCCAACCGGAACTCTCTAATAACTAAAGTTCCGTGGGTGAATTATGTAAACTCACTACACTGGTAGTTTTTAGCGCTTCCATAGCGAGATATAAGTTAGAACTTTACACTACTTTATATTAGAAATGGCAACAGCTGTGGGGTCTCTGTTGGTGACTTGGTGTGGTGGCGGCGCAGCCCCCGTGTCTGGTCTGGATGCTGTGTCCCGGTTGTTTGGGCGGTGGTGTGTTTGTGCGGGTTTGGGTTGGGGTGGGGGGCCTTTTGGTTGGGGGGGTTGTTGGTGTCTCTTGTTTGCGTGTTGGCGTTCGGGCTGACCGGCGGGCTGGCGCCGGCTGGTCTCCGTGGCCCTGGTGGCGTGTGGTTGCTGGTCGCAGTTTTTCTTTGATCGCTTTGATTTGATTGGCTGGTGCTGGCTGTCTGGGGTTATTGCGGCTGCTGTTTCTGCTGCCGTTTGTTTGTGGTGTGGGCGCCCGTGGCTGCTGGGTCTGGTGCAGGGGTGTGGCTGATGTTGTGACTGGTGGCAGCGCGCGCGCGTGATGGCTGTCGGGGCTGACGAACTGTGTATATGTATGTATATGTGTGTGTATGTATGTATGTTTATATATGTGTATGTGTACATATGTGTATGTATATGTATATATGTGTATGTGTGGGTATGTATACGTGTATGTGTGTATGTGTATGTATATATGTATGTATGTATGTATATTTCTGGGGGTACGCTCTGGGCCTGCCTGTCAGACGGGGGTCGACGCCTCAGGCTACTGCATCCGAACTGCGTGTCTGGAGCTCCTGGGTCCCGCTGTCCATCCCTTCCGGGTGCCCGTCTTGGTTGGGGCCTGTTGGGCCTAGTCCCTGCGTCTATTGTGGTAGCTTGGTGCTGCAAGGTATTCCGAGGTGCTGCGAGTCGGCCAGTTGCTGGGGTAGTGACCTTGTTTGTCAGCATGTCTGTGATCTTCTTTTAATTCTTTTTTTTTTTTATTAATTAATTAATTAATTTATTTATTTATTTATTTTTTTAATATATTTTATTAATATTATTTTTTAATTTTTCCCCTCCCTCAGGGGGGGGGCTCGGCGGGGCGGTTGCTGGTTGTTCCATCTCCATCGTTGGGGTCCCTGCGGGTGGGGTGGGTGGTTCCCGTGGCCCTGTGCCTGGGTGGTCCTGCGGCGGCCGGTTTGGGTGGGGTGGCCGGGGGCTGGCCTCGCCGCGCTAACTGCTTATTTGCTATTACTTTTACCATCATATTTGTACATGTCATATTTGCTGATGTTGCTCTATTGTTGTTGTTGTTGTTGTTTGCTGTTGTTGTTTTTGTCTCTCTGTCTAATCCCCCTCTTGTCCCCACAATTTCCCCCTCTGTCTTCTTTTTTTTTCTCTTTCTATCCCCTCCTGCTCCGGCCCGGCTGCACTAAATGATAATATAAATACATTTAATAAAGTCAAATACAAATAAGGCAACAAGAGAAGTATCCTACACTTCTCTTTTGTAAAGTAAATCTGAACAGCCGACATGGGCATCTACATCAACTATATGATTTGCCTGAGAAGCTGGACAGGACATAAAAAAAAAAAGAAAAAAAAAAAAAAAAAAAAAAAGAAAAAAAGAAATGGCAACAGCAGAGGATGAATGTCCCATAACAAGAAAATAGAGAAAAAGAAGTAGCCTACCGACTACGGCGTCAGCACGGACTACAGTGGCGGACGTGCGCAAATTCTCAGGACTTATGCAGATCTCAAATACACATCAGCAGGTACCAGAAGGTAAGAAAAGTTGGTTTTGCATAATATTGTCAAACAAAATGCCAGATAATATGTCTGCTAATGGGTGCCATTTTGTGGTCCTTATACACACACCATAGTAATACTCAGTGTTGGGACTAACGCGTTACAAGGTAACGCGTTACTGTAACGCCGTTAGTTTCGGCGGTAACAAGTAATCTAACGCGTTATTTTTTATATTCAGTAACTCAGTTACCGTTACTACATGATGCGTTGCTGCGTTATTTTACGTTATATTTTATGTAGTATCGGCTAGAAACAGAAGATCTGAGTGTGTTTTATTGCAGCGCTGCAGTGTCGTCCTTCTGAATCTCTTGTGTCACAAGAGGTGCACTCTGTGTGTGTCTGGGTGTGGGAAGGGGGGGGTGCAATACAACGTAAACCGTTGGCCAACCAAAAAGTAACCACAGAACACTATACGGTATAGTGTTTTGTGGTTACTCTTTGGTTGACCAAGCGGACGTGACGACAGGCTGTCCTCACTCAGGTCCGCACGGACCTGGAGGGGACGTGCCTTAAGTCCGGTTGGAAATCGGGAGAAATTTGGGAGAATGGTTGTCCCGGGGAGAGGCACTGAAATTCGGGAGGGTTGGCAAGTATGAGATATTCTCACTTCTTTTCTTTTGTCGAGCACAAAGAAAAGAACATTTTAGTTAAATGTAAGTTGTGTCTTGGATCAAAGATCCTGTCTACTGCCCAAAACAACAATTAAAATCTGCCTGGTTAGGCTTTGTGTATGTCACGTGTGTCTTCCTTAGGTGAAGCCAGGTTTACAGCTATGTTGTTATTATGCTGTTTGTTACTTATGTATGTTATGTTGCAGCTATTTTAAAAATAGTTTTGTCAATTTGTTCTGGCCTGAAGTAAATTGGCCTGTTCAGTGATGCAAATACATGTCAAGTTGATCAACACATTGTATTATTCTCCAGTGCAATAACAGTATTGAAATGAAGGCTAAAAGGGCATTAATGGGAGCTTTAAAAAAAAAAAAAAAAAGTAAAAGTAACTAAATAGTTACTTTTCACAGTAACGCATTACTTTTTGGTGTAAGTAACTGAGTTAGTAACTGAGTTACTTTTGAAATAAAGTAACTAGTAACTGTAACTAGTTACTGGTTTTCAGTAACTAGTAATACTTGTATGTCTGACTACAGTAGCCGTAATGGGCCGACAATCCATCAAGCGGTGCGACTTCAAAGTCATACTAAAACATTTTGACAGATTTTTGACTGCCGTGTGTAATGTTCTTTGTTCTCAATGGAACATTTAAAGTTTTGGTGTTGTTTATTGCCATCATATTGCAGTCTACATGTATCTCTTATGTGTGACTGCCATCTACTGGTCACACTTATCATTACACCATGTACCAAAGGAAATTGCTTCGAGGTCAGTAAGCACAACCAGATTCATGCCGTACATTAGGCACATTGTCGATTTTTGAGAAAATGAAAGGATTTTAAGTGCGCCTTGTAGTCCGAAAAATACGGTACTTTTATTCAATTGACATTATATAATCGTTCTGTTTTGTTCTAGCTAACTTGACAGAGCACAGCTGTGTGAGCAAAGCACTCAGGAAGGAGAGAGGCGATGGGTAAGTGTCAATGCCGCTGGTATAAAAGTCAGATAGGATTCCAGTTTTGGCACAAAACCAAGTTCACTTTTATTGACTTGTCTTCATGTAAAGATGGAGTTTATTAATGTCTGTTTTGTGGGACAAACATTTTGCACTGCCAGATTATTGTCATTTTGCCACTGTTTTCTGTTGAAACAATAATTTATCCTGCGCTGAAAGGTCTCCATTCCAATAGAGAGTAAATATTTTGGTGTTATTCAATATTATTAGTATTGTTTCACTGCCTTTAATTTAATGTATTTCCAGTGTTTACCCCTCATTGTGTACGTTGTACCGCAACTATGCAAGTTAAAATAAATGTTAAAATGTTAAAAAGCCAGACAGTTTGGGTTGTACATTAAGTTGAGATACACATTTATATATGTAGTGTTGATGTCGCTATCTACTTTTTTCCGTGTAGTTTGCTACAATTATGTGGGACTAACTTCACCTGTCGCTTAACTAAAGTTAGCTCGTGTGAAGGTTGCAAACAACGTTTTTTGAGTTGTGTGGTTTACAAACAAACAGTACTTGGCAAGGATCATTAGTATGGAGTTAATGGATACATGTGAATTGAGTTTATTCAGCGTACTGTTCGCTAAAAGTGTTTTGCAGCATACAGGTAGTACAGGAGTCGGCAACCCAAAACGTTGAAAGAGCCATATTGGACCCAAAATACAAAAAACAAATCTGTCTGGAGCCGCAAAAAATTAAAAGCCGTATATAAGTCTTATAATGAAGGCAACACATGACGTAAGTGTCTATATTAGCTATAATAGCCTACTATCAAAATGACTATGTGTCGCAGGCTGAAGCAAATCTTCGTCGACAGAAATGTTGAAATTTAATATTTATTCTACACATTTTTACAACATTATAAAGCATTGGTAAAGTTAGGTTAAAGTTAAAAAGTTAAAGTACCAATGATTGTCACACACACACTAGTGTGGTGAAATTTGTCCTCTGCATTTGACCCATCCCCTTGCTCACCCCCTGGGAGGTGAGGGGAGCAGTGGGCAGCAGCGGTGGCCGCGCCCGGGAATAATTTTTGGTGATTTAACCCCCAATTCCAACCTTTCATACTGAGTGCCAAGCAGGGAGGGTCCCATTTTTATAGTCTTTGGTATGACTCGGCCGGGGTTTGAACTCACAACCTACCTAGAAGGTGAGATAACTCCTGGAAATTACTGGCTTTTAATGGCCAAAGGTATAGATGTGTATGTCCAAGTTAAGGCTGTCTTATTTTAATAGATTTATTACAATCTTTGGCAAGCTAGGTAATGTTTGCTGTGGTCTGGAACAACATGGCACACAAACAACTATCTGAAATGCAGCCAATATTACATACAGATATGTCATGAGACACGCAAAAATAAATTCTTTACAAAGAGGACTAAAGTAAAGGAAATTAAATGAGCTCAAATATAGCTACAAATGAGACATAATGATGCAATATGTACATACAGCTAGCCTAAATAGCATGATAGCATTGATTAGCTTGCAGTCATGAAGTGACCAAATATGCCTGATTAGCCCTCCAACAAGTCACTAACATCAACAAACCTCACCTTTGTGCATTCACGCACAGCATGAAACTTTTGGTGGACAAAATGAGACAAAGAAAGAGTGAAAGATTTTACATGTAAACAAACTGTTTTGCGTCACAGTCCACACTATGGTGAGTTCAAGAACCGCCGAAATTAGTAGGACAAAACGATGTTTACCAAATACTCTCATCAGTGAAGCATACACACAAACATTTTAAACAACAATTGGGAAGTTTTGTGTCATGTTTGTGCTCAAACAAAAACATATTAAAGCAAACAATTATTTCCCCCCCATCTTTTTCCATTTTCAATCTTTTTTTTTTAAATGCTCCAGGGAGCCACTAGGGCGGCACTAAAGAGCCGCATGCGGGTTGCTGACCCCCGAGGTAGAATGAGGATTGAAAAGAAATTGGCTGCCAAGTAGGCCAAAGTTTGTTAAAGATTGTTCATTTTTGTAAACTTAGTCAGCCATCTACATCTAAAATAGTGAACTAAATATTTATCTACATGATACACATTTCTCTTGACATCATAGCATCAATGCCTGTCCTCATATCTAATCTGTGTCACATATATTACCTTCCCCACTTTGTGTTCCTCTCTTTCACTTCCTGGTTCATGCTCCTTTGAACTCGGCAGCCATTTTGCTCAAACTCTCTGCTACTAATAATTGCTCCCAGGGACAAAATACAAAGACAATGCTTCTCATTACACACTGTACCTCTCACAATGAGCATTGGAGATGGATAAAAGTTGAATGTTGGACTTTTAAGATGCTCAGAAACTTGTTAAACCAAAGAGAAAGTGCTGGAAAAGAAACAGAGTGGGAGAAGAGATGTACAGTATGTGCTCAAGAGGATGAATTATACTGTAAGTTTAAAATGTTTTTTTTATTACTAATATAAAAAAACAACAACTGGCCTTTGTTTTTAAGGAAACATGATACATTATATCAGGGAAGTGTGGTCAGGTTAGGCAGGAGAGACAGAGCCTTACTTGTCTTGATAGAAAACAAAAACAAACAATTAAATAAATATTGGTCCATTAAACTGTTATACAATTTTAGCATTTACTTGAGTAAAAATCACTAAATTTGCAAACAAACTGATCACGAGGCTTCAGCATGTGTTGCCGTTTCATCTCTTTACTTGTGTGTGTGTGTGTGTGTTACAATAATCAAACTAAATGAATATGTTTTTTCATTAAACTGTCAAAGAAGTTAAAATGGTAATGAAAGTACAGCTACATCACTTTAGTCCAAATATTTGCGCTTAGGAAACTTCTCTATGGCTATAGCGCCAGACTTCTTCTGTTTGTTTGAGATTGTCATTACTGCCACAAGTGGTGGAAAAGTGTATAACAACTGAGGCCCATAAGGACCGCAGCTGAGAAACGGCTAAAGGGCCCTATGGTTAAGAAACACTGCTGTAGAATCGCCAGCATGTTTAAAGGAGCCGTATGTAATAATTTCACGTCAAGTCATCATTAAATGGCTGTGATATGTCAAAAGGCTTTGTTAAATCATGTTCTTTTCAAATACCTCTATAACTCATAGCAGTAGTTCAGCCGGGATATGCTCATTTAAAAATTTGATTTACAGTTATTATTGTTATTGTTTTCATTTTGATGCCCCGCCCACCACCGTTTGACCAATTACAAAGTCTGTGAGTATGTCACATCCAGGTTGCCAGTTACACACCGCCCTCTTTGTCTAGCTACTGCCACTGGTAAAGTTACTAAATATCTCAGACCATAGTAAATCTAAAAGGTGTCGTTATGATTCTCAGGAACAAAACAAGGATTTGTATTGAGGATGCCTTTGAAAGATGGAGATGATTGAAGGCGGAGAAGATTTTTTCATCTGTCGCCAAACTTGCTAATTTCCTCCTGGATAGGTAAGTAAGGCATTTACGTTTTCTTATTACCGGTACTTGTAATAAATGGAAATGGACATTTCGTATGTAAACTGTCCAATACAGTCTATCATCTTGTCTAACAAAGCTGGTATGTTCGTGCAACTAATGCTTAGTGTGATGGCGCTTCGCTCCTAGTGTAATGCTTAGCATGCTAGCCTGGTCAATGACACATCGATATTTAGGCTGACGGGGGAAATACATGCCTGTTAGCCTGTATGTCGATGTGTATTCCAACTGACAGGTTTTATTTGTCGAAAATATATTTTACCCTATGTGGATATGGGTAGTGTCAGTGCCTATTTCGTTCTCAATATGCTGATACGCTGAGGAAATGGGTTCCAACATTGGCACGGCTATCATCATGGCAATGTGAAACATATGGAGACAGCCAAATCACAAGATAAAATAATTCCTCATTCGTGTTTGCATATTGTGGACTACATGTACCAAGTTATATGGCAATCTGAAATGTTTGGAACAGTAGCCTATAGGCATACCTTGGTAAAATGTCTCCTCTTTACATTAGGCTGCGAAGCATGTTATACTTATTTTCACCAGTGTAACCATTGCTAGTGTTGGTTGTAGTTTGTTTTAGTCTTTGTTTTCTGATAGTACTGACAATAACCATATGATTGCCATTTGTTGTGATATTGTACGCAGGCATGACGTACTTCTTCCTGAAAATAGCCTAATTCCTGTGTAAAATGTGTTGGTTAGAGATTTGTTATTGACAAAACGCTTGTCTATTCAGCTATTATGGTCCCAGCACCTCAACCCCTAGTAAGAGGCAGTGGAAGTTTGAAGTTCCTTGGAGTAGCCCAGTTGATTGAGCTGGATTCGGCTGCGTATCTGGAAACCTCAGTCAGGGAGAGAGGGGGAGGGGATTACAGAATTTTGAATGTGATCGCAGTACCATTTCTGGCCACATTATTTTATACGGCACCTTTAATGTTTCAATGTAAGCGTCACATCATTATTCTTGATCATCACACCCTAAAATAGAAAAACGAGAAGCTGGAGGCTCAGGTCCTCCAACGCTTAAGTTGTACTCTGACTCACCACACTGGGGGATGTGGGGGGCGATTGTGAGCAAACCGACACATGTTTCTACAATATTTAACTAGCGAAAACTAACATGTTTTTTTTTCAAAACTATTTATTTTAAACAAAATTGGCATTTGTAAATAACAAAGCCAGCATTTGTTTTTTTATTCAGGCGCACAAACATTGTTTTACTGCTTTCAATGGAATGGAATCGAATGTGTGTAAAACGAGGAAACTAGGTATCATCACCTTTTTATGTTAGCAATGGTGTGCAGCACCTTGTCTTTTTAATGTTCATATGGATTATTTATCTAAGCTTTGAAATTAATATAGGACTGGTTGTATAGTGGGCAATACTATCACAAACCACCTGATGTATGCTGATGTTTTAGTCATCTTCTGAAGGTGGGCTCTCCGTATGGATTAGACTTTGACATTAAAGACAATGCAAAAAAAGAGTAATATCTAGATTGCCAGGAGTGCAGAGGATACAACATTAAATTTCCCTGACTTCATAATGTCAGGCAACATCCTCAATGTCTTTGATGAAATCAAACACTTGGGACACTACATATCTGCTCACCTACCAGATGATAGAGACATTTACAGACAGCGGTCTATGCTGTTTTCCATGTGCTCAGTACATTTTGTGCCGCCATGTATACTGCCCACCTGTGGCAGAAACAGAAAAAAGCAGTAGGCTATACATCAGGCCTGGGCAATTATTTTGACTCGGGGACCACATTTAGAGAAAAAAATGTGTCTGGGGGCCGGTATATCTATTTTTCGCATACTTGCCAACCCTCCCGGATTTTCCGGGAGACTCACGAAATTCAGCGCCTCTCCCGAAAACCTCCCGGAATAAATTTTCTCCCGGAATTCAGCCGGAGCTGGAGGCCACGCCCCCTCCAGCTCCATGCGGACCTGAGTCCAGTGTGCGCACACAAGGAGACGGAGCAGAAGAACGAGACCGTAGTCGAAGAGCGCAGGGGAGACACTTCTCCAGGGCTGATGCATGCTCGGGGCAACACCCTTCACGGTAGTGGGTCTCCACAGCGGACGACTTTAGGGTGAATGATGAGTCCAGCGATTAGTTGCAAATCTTGCTTTATTGATTGCTTGCACACAGCCAATCCAACACAAAACCAACTAGTCCCTCCCCGCACTCACGCTACCGCTCCCTCTCTTCTCTCGCCCACACACTCACTGACGTGACTCACCTCACATGCTGTCACCTATTAAAGGGCCACACACACACATACTCTACTCTCATAACACACAGTACAGTTAGTAGAACAACTGTGTTTTCATTACTGTGTATTTGATAGGTGCCATTGCCCCGGAATTGTATTGCATTGTACTTTCAAGTACAACAATGAGTAGATGAGTGTTATGTGTGTGTATATGTGTAAATAAATGAACACTGAAATTAAAGTATTTCTTTAATTTATATATATAATAAAATAAATAAATATATATATAGCTAGAATTCACTGAAAGTCAAGTATTTCATACTTTTATATATATATATATATATATATATATATATATATATATATATATATATATATATATATATATATATATATATATATATATATATATGAAATACTCGAGTTGGTGAATTCTAGCTGTAAATATACTCCTCCCCTCTTAACCACGCCCCCCGCCCCAACCACGCCCCGGCCCACCACCGACCACGCCCCCCACCCCCCACCTCCCGAAATCGGAGGTCTCAAGGTTGGCAAGTATGATTTTACGGGACACTGATACTAAACCTCACAATAATGTCTGATTGAATGCTAAAAATGTTATGACAGACCGCCTTAAAAAACGTATTGGAATTTTACATTTTTCTATGAACGATAAAACACTGAATATTGACAAAATATGAACGTCACACCCCCTTTCGATCAACATATTTTACAATCAAGTGAAACGCAACAAAAATGCAACAAACCGTGAAATATGAACGCAAAGGGTACAAAATAAACCCACCTACAATCTGATATATCTGATATATCACTAAGCTTTAGAACTTTGTTGTGAAAATCTCCTGCCGCGTCTGTGGAAACGCTTCCCGCCCACACTGCTTGGTGCCGCGTCTGAGCTGCTGAAACGTAGATTACCATAGTAACTAATTAGATAACCATAGTAACTAATTAGATTACCATAGTAACTAATTAGATTACCATAGTAACTGGTATATCATCCAAAAGTGCAGATTCCAACCATTGAAATACTTTGTATAGTTCAAGACTTACGGTCATTAGAAAACATGACTGCACATCATAATGGCAGCTACACTTTCCATCTTAAAGATCTAAAAAAAATATTTGTGAATGTCCGGCGGGCCAGATTGAAAAGCTTAACGGGCCGCATGTGGCCCCCGGGCCTTAATTTGCCCAGGTTTGCTATACATCAACTCCAGGTGGCATACAATGATGGCATTAGGAGGCTGGACTCGTGGTGCCAGTCAGATGTTTGTCAAGGCTGCAGTGCCACCCTCCTACTTGTACGTGTAGAAGGGGTGCAGCGTTTCGTCGATATTGTCGGCAGATATAGATAATAAAATTTGTCCCCGACAAATTAATTTGTCGACAATAGACGTTTTTTTCCGAACGGTAGCGGGTCGGTGCGGCCGCTCGCAACAACATGGCAGGTGAAAACATGCAAAGTGTGCCAACATTACACCTTCATCTTGTCAAAGACATAAACACTTTTGTCATTTTGCAAAGCATACCTCGTTATTTATGACATTTAAAGCAGAGAGCATTTGAAGGAGCCTCAGTTATATATATATATATATATATATATATATATATATATATATATATATATATATATATATATATATATATATATGGCTGGGCGATATGGCCTTTTTTAATATCTCAATATTTTTAGGCCATGTCACGATACACGATATATATCTGGATATTTTGCCTTAACCTTGAATGAACACTTATGCATATAATCACACCAGTATGATGATGCTATGTGTCTACATTAAAACATTCTTGTTCATACTGCATTAATATATGCTAATTTTAAATGCAGAGAGGGGAAATCACAACTAGGTCAATTGACCAAAAGTGTATTTATTAAACAGTTATTAAGCAGTGCCACAAACATTCATGTCATTTCAAAACAGAAAGTGCAAGATTGTCAGAGACATTTTAAAACAAGCTATGAGTGCACTTTTTTGCATGATGTCATTAAGATGACATATCAAAACAACACTAAATTAAAGTGCAGTTTTTGTACAGAACGACACTACAATCATTTAAAACAAATAAAGTGCACTTTTGTGCATGATGTCACACAAGATATTTCAATAACTGTCAAAAAAAAAAGAGCTGCATAATAGTAAATCAAATAGTGTATGTCCTTCGCTATGTGGTAAGTTCCTGCAGATGTTATTTCCTTCTGTTGTTGACTATTTGTTTCATACGGTGTTGATCTGGAAATGGTTGCCTCGGCATTTTGTTGGTGTGGCACTGAACGGAGATGTTGACATGCGGAGTTTCAAACACTCTTCATTCTCTAGCGGGTGAGTTTTCAAATGATGTTACATATTAGCAGTAATGCTACTTTTTGTAGCAACGCTTTTGCCCCACACTTGCCAAATTACGGTTGTCTGTTCGACATATTCCCGCTTGAAGCCAAACCACCGCCAGATGATGGACCCCATGCTGTTTTTCTTGGGAATTAATTCTTCCTTCATTTGTTACCAGATTCGCACCTTCTTTCTCTCGTATTACCACTCGCACCACTGCTAACGTTACCCATGCCGCTACCTCTCTGCTCCGCAAGGGTGTATACGTATGTGACGTATGTAAGAAGGTGCGCTTGTTTTATCTCTTTGTGAGAAGGAGAGACAAGAAAGAGTGAGAAGAGCCTGTAGTGTAATGCCCGCAGCTAAAAGCAACTGCGTGAGAACGTATACTCAAATATCACGATATAGTCATTTTCTATATCGCACAGAGACAAACCCGCAATATATAGAGCAGGGGTCACCAACGCGTTGCCCGTGGGCACTAGGTAGCCCGTACGGACCAGATGAGTAGCCCGCTGGCCTGTTCTAAAAATAGCTCAAATAGCAGCACTTACCAGTGAGCTGCCTCTATTTTTTTAATTTTATTTATTTACTAGCAAGCTGGTCTCGTTTTGCTCGACATTTTTAATTCTAAGAGAGACAAAACTCAAATAGAATTTGAAAATCCAAGAAAATATTTGAAAGACTTGGTCTTCACTAACTGACAAAGAAACAGATAACAGATTTGGTGTCCATTTCAAAGTGTGACATGATTTATTTAAAAATTTGAGAGTTGACCTTTGTATTTTACATGAGTTATTATTTGTACAAACATGGTGCAAAGTAATTCATGATTTGTTAAAAAATGTTAGTGGCTAGCTAGTTAAAATGTGATATTGTGATTTCACAAGACTGTCTTAGAAGTGATCATTTGAAAATGTTCAATTTGAAAAATGTGCACTTAGAGAAAATATAAATGATAAATGGGTTATACTTGTATAGCGCTTTTCTACCTTCAAGGTACTCAAAGCGCTTTGACAGTATTTCCACATTCACCCATTCGCACACACATTCACACACTGATGGCGGGAGCTGCCATGCAAGGCGCTAACCAGCAGCCATCAGGAGCAAGGGGTGAAGTGTCTTGCCCAAGGACACAACGGACGTGACTAGGATGGTAGAAGGTGGGGATTGAACCCCAGTAACCAGCAACCCTGCGATTGCTGGCACGGCCACTCTACCAACTTCGCCACACCGTAAAAATAAAGTGTTGCATATTGATATTTATCTGTTTCTATATATATTTATTGTGATAAATCATTAAGATGATCAGTGTTTCCACAAAGATAAATATCATTAATTATTAATAATAACAGAGTTAAAGGTAAATTGAGCAAATTGGCTATTTCTGGCAATTTATTTAAGTGTGTATCAAACTTGACTTGTCCAGGGTGTACCCCGTCTTCCGCCCGATTGTAGCTGAGATAGGCTCGAGCGTCCCCCGCGACCCCAAAGGGAATAAGCGGTAGAAAATGGATGGATGGAAACTGGTAGCCCTTCGCATTAATCCATACTTGCCAACCTTGAGACCTCCGATTTCGGGAGGTGGGGATGGGGGCGTGGTCGGGGGTGGGGCAGGGCGTGGTTGAGGGCGTCGTTAAGAGGGGAGGAGTATATTGACAGCTAGAATTCACCAAGTCAAGTATTTCATACATATACATATACATTATATATATATATATATATATATATATATATATATATATATATATATATATATATATATATATATACATCCTGAAAATATGCAAATAAAACTGTGTTTAGATAATTGATACTTCAAACTTGCATAAATAAATATTAAGGAATATAACATAACTTGGCTTCTGAGAGCTTCAAAATGTAATGAATAAAATGCTGAAGTTGTTGATAAACAAGCAATTATTTTAATAATTAAATATGGTCATTTTAAATTAATTATTATGATAATTTAAAATTAATTATTTCAAATATGTTTATTTTAATGTATAATTCTAATGACTGGATGTAAAAAGGAGTCAGAAAAAATACAAATAAAAATACAATTCATTTTGATGTTTTTAGCAAAATATAGTAAACATTTATTTCGTTTTTTTAATTTTTTTAATTAATAAATATATTTATTTTTAGGTAAGATAAACATAATAATACAATTTATCTCATCTGGATGATTTAGTTCTTGTCACCCTGTTGTCCTCCCTTCGTGAAAAAAGGCTGTCCTCACTCACTGGAGGGGGCGTGGCCTCCAGCTCCGGTTGAAAATCGGGAGATTTTCGGGAGAATATTTGTCCCGGGAGGTTTTCGGGAGAGGCGCTGAATTTCGGGAGTCTCCCGGAAAATTCGGGAGGGTTGGCAAGTATGCATTAATCACTACCCAAGAAGTAGCTCTTCGTTTCAAAAAGGTTGGTGACTCCTGATATAGAGTATATTGATATATATTGATATATCGCCCAGCCCTAAATATATATATATATATATATATATATATATATATATATATATATGTATGTATGTATGTATGTATGTATGTATGTATGTATGTATGTATGTATGTATGTATGTATGTATGTATGTATGTATGTATGTATTAGAGATGCGCGGTTTGCGGGCACAACCGCGGAGTCCGCGGATTATCCGCGGATCGGGCGGATGAAATTTAAAAAAATTAGATTTTATCCGCGGGTCGGGTCGGGTGGTTGAAATAAAGAAAAATTAGATTTTAAATAGATTCAGGCGGGTGGCAGTTAAACCAATTTGGAAATATATATACATAGTTAAATGTTGTTACCCACATACGAAAAACGAGCAGGCACCTGCAGCATATGCCACAACAGAAGAAAAAAAGAAAAAAGAGATGGACACTTTTACGGAGCGGAGAAGGGACGCCTCGCCGGGGTCCAGGACCGAGGCCCCTTCCCCCGAGAGGGCCCCACCGGGAGCCGTAGCTGAGGCGATCCGAGAGAAGGGCCCGACGCACGTCCAGGGTCACCACCGCGGCCACCGCACCGACACCCCGCCTCGTCCGCCTTCGCCGCGGCCGGTGTCACGCGCAGCAGGTAAGCAGCTTACCTGCCCGCCACCCCCGTGGCCGGGGGCTCGTAACAGGGGTC
The DNA here is from genome assembly GCF_033978685.3 of Nerophis lumbriciformis. Classification (NCBI taxonomy): domain Eukaryota; kingdom Metazoa; phylum Chordata; class Actinopteri; order Syngnathiformes; family Syngnathidae; genus Nerophis; species Nerophis lumbriciformis. The sequence continues at coordinate 15,936,272 of NC_084566.2, forward strand.
ACTCCGCGCGCTCCGCCCGCGCAGCTTACCTGCCCGCCACCCCTGTTGCCGGGGGCGCGTAACAGGGGTCACTCCGTGTGCAGTGCGCTCACGAAAGGGGTGGGGCTCACCCTGGTTGATATAGACAGCAGCTAGGACGGTGGCCATGGAAGTTGGAACCCGCTAAGGAGTGTGTAACAACCCACCTGCCGAATCAACTAGCCCTGAAAATGGATGGCGCTGGAGCGTCGGGCCCATATACCCGGCCGTCGCCGGCAGCGAGACGCGCTTGGAGGTGCGCTCAGCGCGGCTCCCATATGATTGCGCACTGGTGTGCGTCTGGGTCGTGACAGCGTGGCACGCGAATGTCTGTGCTGCATTGGATCAGTCTCCTTTCTTTAACAGGCAAAAGCTTTATAACCTCACTAATGCCTTGCATCGTCTATATTAGATATATAACAACGGGCGGGTGCGGGCGGATGCGGTTCTGATCAAATGTTAGATCGGGTGGATTGCGGATGGTTGACGACTTTCTGATGCGGTTGCGGATGAAATAATTGCCTATCCGCGCATCTCTAGTATGTATGTATGTATGTATGTATGTGTATATATATATATATATATATATATATATATATATATATATATATATATATATATATATATATATATATATATATATATATATATATATATATATATATATATGTATGTATATGTATGTATGTATGTATGTATGTATGTATGTATGTGTATATATATATATATATATATATATATATGTATTTATGTATGAATCAATAAAGTACTATCTATCTATGTATGTATGTATGTATGTATGTACAGCACATATATATATATATATTTATGTATTTATTTATTTATTTTCATGACTATTTACATTGTAGATTGTTACTGAAGGCATCAAAATCAAATCAAATCAAATCAACTTTATTTATAAAGCACATTTAAAATTTACCACAGGGGTAGCCAAAGTGCTGTACAATGAACAGGTTAAAAGATAAAACGAGTACCGAGCAAACACAACACAACACAAACAGAACACGATAAAAAATAAATAATTAAAATAGAATAAATAAAAACATAAAAACATAAAAACAGGTTCACAGCAGGTGTATTATGGGGCGCCATTGCAGGACTATGAATGAACACATGTGGAGTTATGTACTTAACAAAAAAAAGGTGAAATAACTGAAAACATCTTTTATATTCTAGTTTCTTCAAAATAGCCACCCTTTGCTCTGATTACTGCTTTGTACACTCTTGGCAAGGGTTGTGGGAAAAAATTGATTCGAATTCAAATCGCGATTCTCACGTTGTACGATTCAGTATCGATTCTCATTTTTCAAAAATCGATTTATTTTTATTTTTAAATTTAAATTGTAATTTTTTATTAATCAATCCAACAAAATAATACAAAGCAATACCATAACAATGCAATCCAATTCCAAAACCAAACCCGACCCAGCAACACTCAGAACAGCAATAAACAGAGCGATTGAGAGGAGACACAAACACGACACAGAACAATCCAAAAGTAGTGAAACAAAAATGAATATTATCAAAAGCAGTATCAATATTAGTAACAATTTCAACATAGCAGTGATTAAAAATCCCTCATTGACATTATCATTCGATTTTTATAAAAATAAAAAAAAGAACAATAGTGTCACAGTGGCTTACACTTGCATCGCATCTCATAAGCTTGACAACACACTGTGTCCAATATTTTCACAAAGATAAAACAAGTCATATTTTTGGTTCATTTAATAGTTAAAACAAATTTACATTATTGCAATCAGTTGATAAAACATTGTCCTTTACAATTATAAAAGATTTTTACAAAAATCTACTACTCTGCTTGGATGTCAGCAGACTAGGGTAGATCCTGCTGAAATCCTATGTATTGAATGAATAGAGAATTGTTTTGAATTGGAAAAATATCGTTGAATATCGTTTGAATCGAGAATCGCGTTGAATCGAAAAAATCGATATTGAATCGAATCGTGGGACACCCAAAGATTCGCAGCCCTACTCTTGGAATTCTCTCGATGAGCTTCAAGCACATCTGAAGCTCTCTTGAAGCTCATCATAGTTCATTCATAGTTTTGATGCCTTCATTGACAATCTACAATGTAAATAGTCATGAAAATAAAGAAAACGCATTGAATGAGAAGGTGTGTCCAAACTTTTTGGCCTGTACTGTACATGTATAGGTAAATATAGATATAGATATACATGCTGCTGCCCACTGCTCCCCTCACCTCCCAGGGGGTGATCAAGGGTTATGGGTCAAATGCAGAGAATAATTTCGCCACACCTAGTGTGTGTGTGTGACAATCATTGGTACTTTAACTTTTTAACTTTTTTAACATATTCTATTAATGGATTATTATTATTATAAATCAATTTAAAGTCGAGATGAATAAGAATCACGATTGTGAATCGATTTTTAATGCTCTCCTATTAAATGTTGCATATTTTTGGAATTTTTATTTCAAATTGAATTACCGTTACTCTCGCATTTATTAAGAATTCTTTTTGGTAATATTTTTGGGATTGTTTGTAGTATATTTTGATGTATTTTGAGGGAAATTAGAGCTTTTGAAATAAGACAGTGCTGGTGTAATGTGGAGGGGCCTTTATTTCAAAGTGTTACTTTATAAACAAAAGTACTGGGTCACCTGGCTATACAGAAAGTACATTAGTGAGAGTTTATCTGCACAAAGTGTAAATATTGCAGTTTTTAAAACCTTTTTAAAGTCTTTTATCACTCCAACATGGACAAACAAACTAGTTTACTGTGTTCCTGTTATGTTTGATTTTTTTCCCCTTCCATATTTATACGGCTATTCCAGAGGGACAAGCTATGTCAGACAGTTCTTGGAGCAATGTTCACCCACAAGAGACTGCGTTCGCAAAGAAAAGACGTTGCGGTTCAGGGAGTACTGTAATGTAGAGTCAAGTCGAGCCTTTTCCCAGCTACTTTGTCACTAATGAAAGTGTAGCAAAGAGCCCTGGAGGAGCCAATAGCAGCACTGTTTGTGTTTTGGAAAGCATTGTTGGGGGGGGGGGGGGGGTACAAGGTGTAGGTAAAACTTTGGGAAAGACGTCGTTCCTGACAGCAGGGGTGCAGGCTCTTTGAGGGGCAAAGTGTTGTTCGGATTTGAAGTTTTAAGTCGGCTGAGACCTCCTGACAGATTCCCAGCGCCTACAAATAGACCTTTCATATGTGTGTGTTTACCAAGTTTACTGTAGTTTGGGAGGCCTTTGAATGGAGTAAAGCGCGTCACGTCAATCCCTGTCATACTTAGTCTCATTGATCTTTTTGGTTTTGAGGCAGCATGAGGGCGTGGGGGAGGGGGAGCAGAAGAAGGGTGCAAGATTAAATAATACATGAAAACAGACGAGGATGTAAAATTAAAGCCTTGTAGGTCTATGTAGGTCATAGGTCCCTCTTGTCAGGTTTGAATACGAGTTACACAAAGATGCACAATTACGGGGAACAGTGCACTATGAGGCCACATGGTGGACTTAAATACCCTATAGAATGAAGTCAGCATCATTATGTACTCACATCATTAATTTTTACAGTTATAATCAACTTTTATGGTGTCTTGCTTTCACAAAGTTAGATTGCTCCACACTGTTGAGGCTATCAATGGTTCTTGCTCATTTCCATCAACCACAACCGCAGACTATTCATGGTTGCCTTGCTGCAAAATACGAAACGAGCCAACAGTTGAATGGCTGGAACTGTTAGTTGGGGGGAAACTGACAGAAATTATGTAAATAAGGAACTAGGGAATTTCTGATCAGGGACTTTTGCTGCTGATTCCGATCATCCATGAGTGTGATCGTTTCATACCAATACCGACACCAGTCACATGTATGAACTGTTAATGTTTTTTGTTTACTTATGCTAAGTGCTATTGACAGTTTAACAATATCAACAACATTTTTAGTCTAATTCCCCATTCTCTCTTATTACATACAATAGTTTGAACAAAGCAAAGTCAGTAATACTCAATAGGGTTGTCCCGATACCAATATTTTGGTACCGATACCAAAATGTATTTCGATACTTTTCAAATATTTTCTAAATAAAGGGCACCACAAATAAATGGTATTATTGGCTTTATTTTGACAAAAAAATCTTACGGTACATTAAACATATGTTTTTTATTGCAATCTAAGAAAAATGTTGGCCTTAAATAAAATAGTAAACATACCAGACAAGTTGTTTTTTAGTAGTAAGTAAGCAAACAAAGACTCCTAATTAGTCTGCTGACGTATGCAGTAACATATTGTGTCATTTGTCATTCTATTATTTTGTCAACATTATAAAGGACATGCTGTAAAAATGTATTATTATTCTACTTGTTCATTTCCTGTTAATATCTGCTTATTTTCTGTTTCAACATGTTCTATCTACACTTCTGTTAAAATGTAATAATCACTTATTCTTCTGTTGTTTGGGTCTTTACATTAGTTTTGGATGATACCACAAATATAGGTATCGATCTGATACCAAGTCATTACAGGGTCATACATCGGTCATATTAAAAGTCCTCATGTGTCCAGGGACATATTTCCTGAGTTTATGAATATAATATGAAAAATAAAAAAATAGATTTTGTGACGATAAAAAACATTGATATAATCATAGTAGTATCGACTAATGCGCTCTTGTACTTGGTATCATTACAGTGGATGTCAGGTGTAGATCCACCCATGGCGTTTGTTTACATTGTGATGCCGGTGAGCTATTGTATCCTCCTACGGTGTGTAGTGAAACATGTTTAGCTATTCCTCGTCCTGCAGGGATGATACTTGTACGAAACTTACTTTTTTGTCGCCATGGAGGCAAAGATTAGTGATTTAAAAGTAGCTAAAACACTGCAGACTGAGGACGGACATTAGCCGCTAACTAGTTAGCCATGTTTTAAAGCACCTCTTCCTGAAGGCGTTTCAGTCTTATAACTTCACCTTTAAACCAAAAAATATGGCGAACCGGTACTTTTCAAACAGAGTATAGTACCGTTTTTGATTCATTAGTACAGTGATACTATACCAGTACCAGTATACCGTACAACCCTAGTACTCAATAACTAAACATAAGCAAAATCTATTGCACATTGAATACATTTTGCCCTCAAAGTCCTCCTGTGTCCAAGGAATTATTCCCCAAATTTGTAAACATTGCCGAAAACAAACAAAACATATTTGAAGAAAATTAAAATATTGATCTATTCCCTTTAATATCGACCATACACTGATATTACCCATGATGTCGACACCACCAATTTATGGATCGATCCACCTTCCTCTTGTGTGACAATGCTAGCACGTCAACAATTAACAGTTTGTATATTATCCTCTCTCCATTACTCTTAATTCATCTACATGTTTGTTTTAAGGGTAATATCTGCTTACTATCTGCTCTGGCATGGTTCTAGTCACATTTCTTAAACTTTAAGATATCCTTATTTCTTCTGTTGTTTAAAGCTAGCTTTGCATTTAGCTAGCTTAGCTACTAGCATGCCTTCTCCTTCTTGTAATCAATGTGTTTTGTCCTAAAACTTGATAATGATACTGAAGATACTAAGAAATGCTGTTTATTAGCTGTAACGGAGGTGATTATTATCAATTTAGGGGAGCGTCTCCACACTGTATGGAGATACACAATTAGCTTCTAGCTAGTCAACCGGGGGGCTAAAAATAAATACAGTGTCGGCCAGAGCAGATCAGTGTTTAAAAGACATTAATTGGCATGTACTTTTCATGAAAACAGCTGATACTCATCAGTGGCTGATCGATCGGGACATTCCTAATCACAACATATCATAGTAGTCCTCAGTTGTCTTGAAAATATGCTCCCTAGTGGGAGAATACTAGAAATATGTTTTAGATATACTTGAGATTAGTAAGTGTACAGCTGTTATACTAAGTGTCACTTCTGTAGTAATGCCCTTTAAGATTATTTTCGTATACTTGTCCTCAGCATAAAATATTTTTAACAATAAAAGTATTTTTTTATTCCTCATGTGACAGCTGACATATCATTTTGAGTATTTTCCGTGCAGTAAGTAACGCACATGTACTTTGTTGTGGCCGAATAAAGTTTATTTTGCACATTTTTGTGAGCCATGTTGGTACACTGCTTTTTTCAGTATTTTTGTTTGTATTTTTTCATTACTTTTTTTCTGTACATTTTTATATTACAGAGGGAAAATCACAACAATTTGTTGCAACTTTCACTTTCATCCCTATTTTTTGCAACAGACACCTAAAAAAAAACCCTACACTCTATTGCAATTTTTGGAAAGAACTTCTGCAGATTCAGGCAAAAAAAAGCCCTGCGAGATTCTGAGGGTAATGGTATATTTTTGTCAATGTTCAAAAGCGTTTAATTTATAATGAAAATAAAGCATATTTTTTCAAGATTTTTTTGAAATCATGTGCTTTTTGGGATTACCCTAATCGGCTAATCTTTTTTAAGTCTTTTTGCAGCCCTAATCATTAGGGCTGCAAAAAGACTTAAAACACGGATTGGAAATTAATAAAATCACGACTGGATGAGGGCACTAGAGGGCACTAGAAATAATACCTTCAGTCAGAAATGTGTAAAAAGAATGAAAAAAGCTAAAAGTATATTCAAAATAAATAAAGTAATATGTAAACAAAAATTTACAAACGTAAAATTAAACAACAAAAAATATTAACAATACATATACAAATAAAATTGTTTAAAAAATGTGTGTAGCTCAGGCGTTGCAATGGATGTAATGTTATTGAAATACAAACCCCGTTTCCATATGAGTTGGGAAATTGTGTTAGATGTAAATTATAAACGGAATACAATGATTTGCAAATCCTTTTCAACCCATATTCAATTGAATGCACTACAAAGACAAGATATTTGATGTTCAAACTCATAAACTTTTTTTTTTTTTGCAAATAATAATTAACTTAGAATTTCATGGCTGCAACACGTGCCAAAGTAGTTGGGAAAGGGCATGTTCACCACTGTGTTACATGGCCTTTCCTTTTAACAACACTCAGTAAACGTTTGGGAACTAAGGAGACACATTTTTTCACAAGCTTCTCAGGTGGAATTCTTTCCCATTCTTGCTTGATGTACAGTTTAAGTTGTTCAACAGTCCAGGGGTCTCCGTTGTGGTATTTTAGGCTTCATAATGCGCCACACATTTTCAATGGGAGACAGGTCTGGACTGCAGGCAGGCCAGTCTAGTACCCGCACTCTTTTACTATGAAGCCATGTTGATGTAACATGTGGCTGGGCATTGTCTTGCTGAAATAAGTAGGGGCGTCCATGGTAACGTTGCTTGGATGGCAACATATGTTGCTCCAAAACCTGTATGTACCTTTCAGAATTAATGGCGCCTTCACAAATGTGTAAGTTACCCATGTCTTGGGCACTAATACACCCCATACCATCACAGATGCTGGCTTTTGAACTTTGCGCCTATAACAATCCGGATGGTTCTTTTCCTCTTTGGTCCGGAGGACACAACGTCCACAGTTTCCAAAAACAATTTAAAATGTGGACTCGTCAGACCACAAAATACTTTTCCACTTTGTATCAGTCCATCTTAGATAAGCTCAGGCCCAGCGAAGCCACCGGCGTTTCTGGGTGTTGTTGATAAATGGTTTTCGTCTTGCATAGGAGAGTTTTAACTTGCACTTACAGATGTAGCGACCAACTGTAGTTACTGACAGTGGGTTTCTGAAGTGTTCCTGAGCCTATGTGGTGATATCCTTTACACACTGATGTCACTTGTTGATGCAGTACAGCCTGAGGGATCGAAGGTCACGAGCTTAGCTGCTTACGTGCAGTGATTTCTCCAGATTCTCTGAACCCTTTGATTATATTACGGACCATAGATGGTGAAATCCCTAAATTCCTTGCAATACCTGGTTGAGAAAGGTTTTTCTTAAACTGTTCAACAATTTGCTCACGCATTTGTCGACAAAGTGGTGACCCTCGCCCCATCCTTGTTTGTGAATGACTGAGCATTTCATGGAATCTACTTTTACACCCAATCATGGCACCCACCTGTTCCCAATTAGCCTGCACACCTGTGGGATGTTACAAATAAGTGTTTGATGAGCATTCCTCCACTTTATCAGTATTTATTGCCACCTTTCCCAACTTCTTTGTCACGTGTTGCTGGCATCAAATTCTAAAGTTAATGATTATTTGCAAAAAAAAAAATGTTTATCAGTTTGAACATCAAATATGTTGTCTTTGTAGCATATTCAACTGAATATGGGTTGAAAATGATTTGCAAATCATTGTATTCCGTTTATATTTACATCTAACACAATTTCCCAACTCATATGGAAACGGGGTTTGTAAATAATCATTGAAACATTGCAGCTTTTTGCAACCTTTTGAAAATGCTTCTGTGTAATCAGGCATTTTTGTCTGGTAAAATTACAAGAACTAAAGCCCCCAAAATCCTGGAGGGACTCAACAACAACATAACATTAAGTAGTGGAACTAGACGACACATTTTGAATCTTATCTTAAATTGAGATAATCTCATTCATCTCATTATGTGATTCACAATTTACCTATGTTCTAACTTTATTGATTATTTATATATTTATTTAAATTGTTTGTGTTACAAATTGACCACATGAGTGAACACGTGTTAGAAATGGAAAATGGGTAGGATAAAATAAGCTTTTCTTCTTTCTACTCTTTTTCAGACACGTTGTAATGAGAAACTGAACATATGTGATGTACAATTTTGTAACTGTATGCACGTTTGAAATGAACTAAATCATAACTATAACCAAATGTTACCAACTCTAGCATAGCTATGTGAGCTACAATGATAACATTACAGTCATATTTTAGCAGTAACATTTTGTATGTATACATATATATATTAGGGGTGTGGGAAAAAATCGATTAGAATTCAAATCACGATTCTCACGTTGTACAATTTTTCAAAAATAAATTTGTTTTTTAATTTTTTAATTTTTGTATTTTTTGAATTTTATTTTTGTATTTTTTTTATTAATCAATCCAACAACACAATACACAGCAATACCATAACAATGCAATCCAATTCCAAAACCAAACCCGACCCAGCAACACTCAGAACAACAATAAACAGAGTAATTGAGAGGAGACACAAACACGACACAGAACAATCCAAAAGTAGTGAAACAAAAATGAATATTATCAACAACAGTATCAATATTAGTAACAATTTCAACATAGCAGTGATTAAATCCCTCATTGACATTGTCATGAGACATTTATAAAAAAGAAAAAAGAAAAAAAAAGAACAATAGTGACACAGTGGCTTACACTTGCATCGCATCTCATAAGCCTGTGTCCAATATTTTGACAACGATAAAATAAGTCATATTTTTGGTTCATTTAATAGTTAAAACAAATTTACATTATTGTAATCAGTTGATAAAACATTGTCCTTTACAATTATAAAACCTGTTTACAAAAATCTACTACTCTGCTTGCATGTCAGCAGACTGGGCTTGATCCTGCTGAAATCCTATGTATTGAATGAATAGAGAACTGTTTTGAATCGGAAAAATATCGTATTTGAATCGAGAATCTCGTTGAATCGAAAAAAATAGATTAATAATCGATTTGTGACCCCAAGAATCGATATTGAATCGAATCGTGGGACACCCAAAGATTTGCAGCCCTTATATATATATATATATATATATATATATATATATATATATATATATATATACATACAGGTAAAAGCCAGTAAATTAGAATATTTTGAAAAACTTGATTTATTTCAGTAATTGCATTCAAAAGGTGTAACTTGTACATTATATTTATTCATTGCACACAGACTGATGCATTCAAATGTTTATTTCATTTAATTTTGATCATTTGAAGTGGCAACAAATGAAAATCCAAAATTCCGTGTGTCACAAAATTAGAATATTACTTAAGGCTAATACAAAAAAGGGATTTTTAGAAATGTTGGCCAACTGAAAAGTATGAAAATGAAAAATATGAGCATGTACAATACTCAATACTTGGTTGGAGCTCCTTTTGCCTCAATTACTGCGTTAATGCGGCGTGGCATGGAGTCGATGAGTTTCTGGCACTGCTCAGGTGTTATGAGAGCCCAGGTTGCTCTGATAGTGGCCTTCAACTCTTCTGCGTTTTTGGGTCTGGCATTCTGCATCTTCCTTTTCACAATACCCCACAGATTTTCTATGGGGCTAAGGTCAGGGGAGTTGGCGGGCCAATTTAGAACAGAAATACCATGGTCCGTAAACCAGGCACGGGTAGATTTTGCGCTGTGTGCAGGCGCCAAGTCCTGTTGGAACTTGAAATCTCCATCTCCATAGAGCAGGTCAGCAGCAGGAAGCATGAAGTGCTCTAAAACTTGCTGGTAGACCCAAACCATCACCCAACCATGCAAATTTTGCATTTCCTTTGGAAATCGAGGTCCCAGAGTCTGGAGGAAGACAGGAGAGGCACAGGATCCACGTTGCCTGAAGTCTAGTGTAAAGTTTCCACCATCAGTGATGGTTTGGGGTGCCATGTCATCTGCTGGTGTCGGTCCACTCTGTTTCCTGAGATCCAGGGTCAACGCAGCCGTCTACCAGCAAGTTTTAGAGCACTTCATGCTTCCTGCTGCTGACCTGCTCTATGGAGATGGAGATTTCAAGTTCCAACAGGACTTGGCGCCTGCACACAGCGCAAAATCTACCCGTGCCTGGTTTACGGACCATGGTATTTCTGTTCTAAATTGGCCCGCCAACTCCCCTGACCTTAGCCCCATAGAAAATCTGTGGGGTATTGTGAAAAGGAAGATGCAGAATGCCAGACCCAAAAAGGCAGAAGAGTTGAAGGCCACTATCAGAGCAACCTGGGCTCTCATAACACCTGAGCAGTGCCAGAAACTCATCGACTCCATGCCACGCCGCATTAACGCAGTAATTGAGGCAAAAGGAGCTCCAACCAAGTATTGAGTATTGTACATGCTCATATTTTTCATTTTCATACTTTTCAGTTGGCCAACATTTCTAAAAATCCCTTTTTTGTATTAGCCTTAAGTAATATTCTAATTTTGTGACACACGGAATTTTGGATTTTCATTTGTTGCCACTTCAAATCATCAAAATTAAATGAAATAAACATTTGAATGCATCAGTCTGTGTGCAATGAATAAATATAATGTACAAGTTACACCTTTTGAATGCAATTACTGAAATAAATCAAGTTTTTCAAAATATTCTAATTTACTGGCTTTTACCTGTATATATATATAGTGCCAAAACCACCAGTAACTGGTGTACTGACCATGGCATTACTGTCCTCGTTTGGCCTGCCAACTCCCCTGACCTGATCCCCATAGAGAATTTAGAGTTAATTATTATTTGCAAAAAAAAATGTAAGTTTATGAGTTTGAACATCAAATATCTTGTCTTTGTAGTGCATTCAATTGAATATGGGTTGAAAAGGATTCGCAAATCAGTGTATTCTGTTTATATTTACATCTAACACAATTTCCCAACTCATATGGAAACGAGGTTTGTATATATCCATCCATTTTCTACCGCTTGTCCCTTTCGGGGTCGCGGGGGGTGCTGGAGCCTATCTCAGCTGCACATGGTCGGAAGGCGGCGTACACCCTGGACAAGTCGCCACCTCATCGCAGGGCCAACACAGATAGACAGACAACATTCACACTCACATTCCCACACTCGGGCCAATTTAGTGTTGCCAATCAACCTATCCCCAGGTGCATGTTTTTGGAGGTGGGAGGAAGCCGGAGTACCCGAAGGGAACCCATGCAGTCACATACACACACACACACACACATATATATATATATATATATATATATATATATATATATATATATATATATATATATATATATATATATATATATATATATATATATATATATATATTATCACCTCCAAAGACATGCACCTGGGGATAGGTTGATTGGCAACACTAAATTGGCCCTAGTGTGTGAATGTGAGTGTGAATGTTGTCTGTCTATCTGTGTTGGCCCTGCGATGAGGTGGCGACTTGTCCAGGGTGTACCCTGCCTTCCGCCGATTGTAGCTGAGATAGACTCCAGCGCCCCCCGCGACCCCGAAGGGAATAAGCGGTAGAAAATGGATGGATGGATGGATATATATATATATATATATATATATATATATATATATATATATATATATATATATATATATATATAATATATATGTATTAGAGCAGTGTTTTTCAACCACTGTGCCGCGGCACACTAGTGTGTCGTGAGATACAGTCTGGTGTGCAGTGGGAGATTATGTGATTATGTAATTTCACATATTTGGGTTAAAAATATTTTTTGCCAACCACTAATTATAATCTGAAAATGATGTGCCGTTGTTGTGTGTCGGTGCTGTCTAGAGCTCGGCAGCGTAACCATGTAATACTCTTCCGTATCAGTAGGTGGGAGCCGGTAGTTAATTGCTTTGTAGATGTTGGGAACACGTTGTGTGAAATGACAAGGGTTTGTCGTCGTATCTAATGCTTAAACCAAAAATAAACAAAAGGTGAGTGCCCCTAAGAAAAGGCATTGAAGCTTAGGGAAGGCTATGCAGAACAAAACTAAAACCTAACTGGCTACAAAGTAAACAAAAACAGAATGCTGGACGACAGCAAAGTACAAAAATGACATGACAATCAACAATGTCCCCACAAATAAGGATAAAAACAACTGAAATATTCTTGATTGCTAAAACAAAGTAGATGCGGGAAATATCGCTCAAAGGAAGACATGAAACTGCTACAGAAAAATACCAAAAGAATAGGAGCGCAAGACAAGAACTAAAACACTACACACAGGAAAACAGCAAAAAATACAAAATAAGTCAGGGCGTGATGTGACAGGTGGTGACAGTACACCTACTTTGAGACAAGAGCTATATTGATACAGTACACCTACTTTGAGATAAGAGCTATAGTGATGCATGGTTGGTTATGGTTTAAAGTCGTATCCAACAATTGTGACAACGACATTTTACTGCCAACTGAGTTTCGTTTTTTAGTGATTTCTGCTGGTGGTGTGCATTTTTTCAACGAAAAAAACGTGCCTTGACTCAAAAAAGGTTGAAAAACACTGTATTAGAGATGTCTGATAATATTATTGGCCGATATTATCGGCCGATAAATGCTTTAAAATGTAATATCGGAAATGATCGGTATCGGTTTAAAAAAGTAAAATTAATGACTTTTTAAAACGCCGCTGTACGGAGCGATACATATCCGGTAAACACAGACCTAGGAAGAAGTACAGAGCAGTCGCGTCTCCCAGTCAGCAGCCACTCCCCTCTCCCCTCTCCCCTCTCCCACACACAACACAGGAGTTGCAGCATGACTGCAGCATGAGAGGCTTACTGGCGACGCTTGATGACCTCATCAAACCGCCGCGAGCGGAGCATAACAACAACAAGAGTGTGTTGTTGCCGGTGCTGTAGCCTGGCTAACAAGCGAGCTCGCTTGGTGACTGACTAACGACACCATGTCTATGGTTTGGGATTATTTTAAAGTGTGTCTGACGGATAAAAAACTGGCAATTTGCAATGACTGCAAAAAGTTGGTTTTGCGAGGAGGAACCAAGACGTCTTCCTTTAATACGAACAATTCGATCTCCCACCTCTTCAAGAATCATAAGGAGATACGCGATGAATACAAGCGGAAGATGGATGAAAATCAAACACGGAAAAAAAGTAGATAGATAGATAGATAGTACTTTATTGATTCCTTCAGGAGAGTTCCCTAAGCCCACGTTGTGGTCAGGGTCAATGCACGCAGTATGGCAAAATCTACGGTGGAGTTTGGTGTGGATAGTCTGCCCTGCATGGCGCACACTTTGCAGCTTGCAGTGAACGGAGGTGCCTTGTCTCAACGCAGCATTTCAGAAGCTCTGACTGACTGCTCGGCCACTTCAAGCACTCACCACTAGCTTGCAGCACATTTTTGTTACTCATATAAATACATTAGAGCAGGGATAGATTGAGCCCAGTTTATAATTTCCTGTTATACAGTATGCCAGGCAGTCTTGCACTAAAGGAGGACTATGTTATTGTTTACTTTATTACTCTAGTATACTCTGGACTGAAGCTGTGTGCCTTCATTGTTTTTGTAGCTGTTGTTTTGAGGCATGTTTAAAAAAAAAAAAAAAGGACTTTGTGAAAGTCAAAGTATAGTATTTCCCATAGTTGTAGTGGGTATCAGGATTATCTCAGGGAGAGCATGTCCCAAATTCCAAGCTGCTGTTTTGAAGCATGTTAAAAAAAATAATGCACTTTGTGACTTCAATAATAAATATGGCAGTGCCATGTTGGCACTTTTTTCCATAACTTGAGTTGAAGTTGTTCTCTTATTTTGGAAAACCTTGTTGCTTTGTTTAATGCATCCAGCGGGGCATCACAACACAATTAATTAAATTAAAACTGTTAATTCCACAACTATATATCGATATCGGTTTATATCGGAATCTGTAATTAAGAGTTGGACAATATTGGAATATCGGATATCGGCAAAAAAGCCATTATCGGACACCTCTAATATATATATATATATATATGTTTGTGTGTGTGTGCCTGTATATAAAATCCCCTGAAGAGCAGGGAAACCTGCTTTTCCTGACCGAACATATATATGTGTGTGTGTGTGTGTGTGTGTATATATATATATATATTTATATATATATTAAAAAAAAATATATATATGTTTGTGTGTGTGTGTATGTATATATATATATATATATATATATATATATATATATATATATACAGGTAAAAGCCAGTAAATTAGAATATTTTGAAAAACTTGATTTATTTCAGTAATTGCATTCAAAAGGTGTAACTTGTACATTATATTTATTCATTGCACACAGACTGATGCATTCAAATGTTTATTTCATTTAATTTTGATGATTTGAAGTGGCAACAAATGAAAATCCAAAATTCCGTGTGTCACAAAATTAGAATATTACTTAAGGCTAATACAAAAAAGGGATTTTTAGAAATGTTGGCCAACTGAAAAGTATGAAAATGAAAAATATGAGCATGTACAATACTCAATACTTGGTTGGAGCTCCTTTTGCCTCAATTACTGCGTTAATGCGGCGTGGCATGGAGTCGATGAGTTTCTGGCACTGCTCAGGTGTTATGAGAGCCCAGGTTGCTCTGATAGTGGCCTTCAACTCTTCTGCGTTTTTGGGTCTGGCATTCTGCATCTTCCTTTTCACAATACCCCACAGATTTTCTATGGGGCTAAGGTCAGGGGAGTTGGCGGGCCAATTTAGAAC